>NC_091352.1:5372839-5380339 GCF_038502225.1 Cherax quadricarinatus | reverse complement strand
TCATAACACTCCTCTACTGTACAGAAAAGTAGCAGGAAGTCCCAATACATAAAGAGATAATTAAATAGAAGTGCCAGAACAAAGAGCCAGAGGCCCATTGGCAATGCCTGTCATGAGGATCACAAATGAGTTTCTATTACTTGTGTCCGGCACAAGCGTCTCTCGGGAGTTCACTAAATAGCTGCTTTATTATTCACTAATTACAGGTCACACTGACTTTCTCAATACTTGGCTTAATTACTTAATTACTAGTGGAGTCGCCATAAAGTTGCCACATGTCTATTTTTTACTCTTAAAGGCACTTATGAGCAGACACATACAAGGCTAATGATGCCATTCAGTTTTTTGTTGTATAGTTCTGCGTATTTATGGTTACTGTTTCTCTGTCTGTCTCTCTCTCTCTGATGTGTAGCAACCAAAATGATGTGGGAACCTTAACAAATTAACTGATATTAACATGTGAATGTATGCGCCTTGTGATAATTAACCTGAGGACTCCGAGGAGACCAAGACTTGAGATAATATGAACTTTAATAATAATAATAATAATAATAATAAAAATAATATTTTTATGGGTAGTAGTATTAGTATTATTATGCAGATTAACATCAGCAACATAAAAAAACTATAAGGAAAACTGAACATGAGCAGGTGGTTGGCAATATGTACGTACGTTAGGGTGTTTTCCTATATGGGGAACATTAATTAGTGGACCATGTTGTGTGGCGTGTGTCTGGCCAACGACAAGATTATGTAAGCTCACACCAATATAATCTGGCAAGCTGAGATGCATCACTTCCAACACACACACACACACACTCAGTTTTTCTGCAGAGTAATAAATCAATTATCAGAGTAGGATCTACCCGACTCATCATAAATTCTGTTTAGGAGAGTGAGCACACATTCTCACGTGTGTGTGTGTGTTGTGTGTGTGTGTGTGTGTGTGTGTGTGTGTGTGTGTGTGTGTGTGTGTGTGTGTGTGTGTGTGTGTGTGTGTGTGTGTGTGTTCGTGTTCACACATGTGGTTGGCTGAGTCTCAGCTTCTGGCTCCGCCTCTTCGCTGGTCGCTACTAGGTTCACTCTGGCTTCGAGAGCCTTATCTTACCTCTTCTTAAAGCAGTGTATAGATTCTACCCATACCACATCACTCTCCAGGTCGTCCCACATCCTGACTACTCTTAGGCTGAAGAAATACTTCCTAACGTCCATGTGACTCATCTGTGCTCACAATTTCCAGCTGCACCCTCGTGTTCCTGTTTCTCTTCTCTCAAATAATCTGTCCCTATTCACTCAATCAATTCCTCTCAGTATTTTGTACGATGTTATCGTATCTTCCTTAGTCCTGTCCTCCAGTGTTATTAAACTGAGTTCCCTTATCCTCTCCTCATAGGACATACCCCTTAGTGCCTGGACTAGACTCGTTTCAAACCTTTGTTCTTTCTCCAGTTTCTTTACATGCTTGACCAAATGTGGGTTTCATACTGATGCTGCATACTCCAGCATGGGCCTGACGTACACCGTATACAGTGTCGTGAATGACTCCTTACTTAGATGTCCTAAAGCTAGTCTTAGATTTGCCAGACGCGCATTTTCTGTAACAGTTGTATGGTTGATGTGCGCCTCGGGTGATATGCTTGGTACAATAGTCATCCCCTGGCAGGGTCCTCCTTGAGGGAAGTTTGCAGCCTTTGTTCCCTGAACCTGTACTCCTCCACGGTCTTCTTTGCCTTTCTCCAAACTTCATAATTTTGCACTTGATGGGTGTTACGACTTTGATGTCGTAACTTAAATAAAATGTCCCTGGCTCCTAAAGGCTGCTTACACTGCTGTCTAGGGGTTATAAAATTACTCTGAAAACACAGCGAACGTTGGGCCAGCATGTACTCATACAAATTAAGCATGAATGCAAATAATTAACGTTGTATAAGGAAGGACACAAAAACTCACCTATACAAAAATATATATAATGTAATAATAGTAACTTACATGCAGCTTACAATCTACTCAAAAAAAAAAAAACCACCACACTCCAGTTCACATTAGCTCACTAGCACTGTAAAACGCCAGTAGCCACTTGTCAGACCTGACCTGTAGCCTGTACTGCTCCATTTGTAGCCTTTCCTGGACCTCGTCTGCTTGTATTCTCATTAGTTTCACATCATCTGCAACCAGGGATGCCTCTGACTATCCCTTCCATCATCTCATTCACGTATACAAGAAATAGAACTGGCCCTTTTACTGATCGTTTTGGAACCACTCGTCACATGCACTCATGTGACGTGTGTTTGTGTGTGTGTGCATGTATGTATGTGTGTGTGTGTGTGTGTGTGTGTGTGTGTGTGTGTGTGTGTGTGTGTGTGTGTGTGTGTGTGTGTGTGTGTGTGTGTGTGTGTGTGTGTGTTTGGATGCATCTGAGCTTCCCATATGATCATCGTGATCATCTAGCTTAAGTTACCATGATTCAGTATAAATTATCGTAATTATTTTTTTTTTATTATCACACCGGCCGATTCCCACCAAGGCAGGGTGGCCCGAAAAAGAAAAACTTTCACCATCATTCACTCCATCACTGTCTTGCCAGAAGGGTGCTTTACACTACAGTTTTTAAACTGCAACATTAACACCCATCCTTCAGAGTGCAGGCACTGTACTTCCCATCTCCAGGACTCAAGTCCGGCCTGCCGGTTTCCCTGAATCCCTTCATAAATGTTACTTTGCTCACACTCCAACAGCACGTCAAGTATTAAAAACCATTTGTCTCCATTCACTCCTATCAAACACGCTCACGCATGCCTGCTGGAAGTCCAAGCCCCTCGCACACAAAACCTCCTTTACCCCCTCCCTCCAACCCTTCCTAGGCCGACCCCTACCCCGCCTTCCTTCCACTACAGACTGATACACTCTTGAAGTCATTCTGTTTCGCTCCATTCTCTCTACATGTCCGAACCACCTCAACAACCCTTCCTCAGCCCTCTGGACAACAGTTTTGGTAATCCCGCACCTCCTCCTAACTTCCAAACTACGAATTCTCTGCATTATATTCACACCACACATTGCCCTCAGACATGACATCTCCACTGCCTCCAGCCTTCTCCTCGCTGCAACATTCATCACCCACGCTTCACACCCATATAAGAGCGTTGGTAAAACTATACTCTCATACATTCCCCTCTTTGCCTCCAAGGACAAAGTTCTTTGTCTCCACAGACTCCTAAGTGCACCACTCACTCTTTTTCCCTCATCAATTCTATGATTCACCTCATCTTTCATAGACCCATCCGCTGACACGTCCACTCCCAAATATCTGAATACGTTCACCTCCTCCATACTCTCTCCCTCCAATCTGATATTCAATCTTTCATCACCTAATCTTTTTGTTATCCTCATAACCTTACTCTTTCCTGTATTCACCTTTAATTTTCTTCTTTTGCACACCCTACCAAATTCATCCACCAAACTCTGCAACTTCTCTTCAGAATCTCCCAAGAGCACAGTGTCATCAGCAAAGAGCAGCTGTGACAACTCCCACTTTGTGTGTGATTCTTTATCTTTTAACTCCACGCCTCTTGCCAAGACCCTCGCATTTACTTCTCTTACAACCCCATCTATAAATATATTAAACAACCACGGTGACATCACACATCCTTGTCTAAGGCCTACTTTTACTGGGAAAAAATTTCCCTCTTTCCTACATACTCTAACTTGAGCCTCACTATCCTCGTAAAAACTCTTCACTGCTTTCAGTAACCTACCTCCTACACCATACACTTGCAACATCTGCCACATTGCCCCCCTATCCACCCTGTCATACGCCTTTTCCAAATCCATAAATGCCACAAAGACCTCTTTAGCCTTATCTAAATACTGTTCACTTATATGTTTCACTGTAAACACCTGGTCCACACACCCCCTACCTTTCCTAAAGCCTCCTTGTTCATCTGCTATCCTATTCTCCGTCTTACTCTTAATTCTTTCAATTATAACTCTACCATACACTTTACCAGGTACACTCAACAGACTTATCCCCCTATAATTTTTGCACTCTCTTTTATCCCCTTTGCCTTTATACAAAGGAACTATGCATGCTCTCTGCCAATCCCTAGGTACCTTACCCTCTTCCATACATTTATTAAATAATTGCACCAACCACTCCAAAACTATATCCCCACCTGCTTTTAACATTTCTATCTTTATCCCATCAATCCCGGCTGCCTTACCCCCTTTCATTTTACCTACTGCCTCACGAACTTCCCCCACACTCACAACTGGCTCTTCCTCACTCCTACAAGATGTTATTCCTCCTTGCCCTATACACGAAATCACAGCTTCCCTATCTTCATCAACATTTAACAATTCCTCAAAATATTCCTTCCATCTTCCCAATACCTCTAACTCTCCATTTAATAACTCTCCTCTCCTATTTTTAACTGACAAATCCATTTGTTCTCTAGGCTTTCTTAACTTGTTAATCTCACTCCAAAACTTTTTCTTATTTTCAACAAAATTTGTTGATAACATCTCACCCACTCTCTCATTTGCTCTCTTTTTACATTGCTTCACCGCTCTCTTAACTTCTCTCGTAATATAATAATAATATCTTTATTTCTTCAAGTACAAGGAATACAGACTATAGCTGACATCAATGACATACTACTATATAGAAAACCGCTTGTTATGTAGATCATTTCGGGCAAATTAGGTCAGTTTTGTCCCACGATGCGACCCACACTAATCGACTAACACCCAGGTACCCATTTTATACTGATGGGTGAACAATAACTGAACATAGACAACCGGTGTAAGAAAACACGCCCAATGTTTTTACCCTCGCCGGGAATCGAACCCGGACACTTGCCGTGTGAAGCGAGAACTTAAGCCACCAGGTCACGGGTCACCATAATCAATTTAAGCGCTCAACCGTAGAGGTTATATAGAATTTAATTTAAAGCAAACTATGAATACAACGGTGAAATGGATACAAAATTCTCTTATTACCTTTTAATAAAATAAGTATCATTTAGGACACATTCAGTAATAAATTCCAGTAACCTAGTGGGAAAACTAGTTAGAAAATACCGTTGTTTACAAGTAATTCCTCGATATTTAGGTCTTAAAAGGTACACAGCAAAAACAGTAGCAAGAACTGCGAGGGTCACAACAAGTAGTCACAGTGTGAGGGAGACACAAGAGTAGCAACAAACAGCGTAGGAGACAGCAAGAACAGCACTGACGGACGAGAGACAGCAAGAACAGCAACAAGGAAATAATATAAACAGCAACAGGGAGATCACAGGAACAGCAGCAGGGAAATGGCAATAGGGAGACAACAAGAACATCAACAGGGAGACAGCAAGAACAACAGCAAGAGGGACAGTAGGAATACAGTAAGAATAACGGATGCAGCAAGAACAGCAACAGGAAGACATGAGGAACAGCAAGAGGGGTAACAGGAACAGCAAGAGGAAAACATCAGGAACAGCAAGGGGGAGACATCAGGAACAGCAAGAGGGAGACGTAAGTAACAGCAACAGGGAGACAGCAATACCAGGGTGACATACTGGGGGATTCAGTTGTAAGACGCTGGTAGCCCGCAAGCCAACGGAAGTCCTGCCAAACAGGTTTGTCCTGGCTCACACCCTCCATATGCACCTCTCCCCGCCCGTGGCCGCCGCCCATAACACCAACTTAAGGCATGCCTGTCCTCAGTGTGCAGTTGGGTGTGTAAGAGCCTAGGAATAGCGTTAGCGGGAAGAGGGTTCGGTTTCAAGGAGTCAGGGATCCCATTAACAGGTCTCAGGAGGTGGGATCTTTGAAGGCCGCTCGCCTCAATGTCTGTCAGTACTGGTCTTGTATACCGGGCCACGCCGCCGCCCCAACGTTTTTTTCCTCCAGTTTTGCAGCAAAAGGTCCTCCTGGTACAGTTACATGGCTAATCTGTGAGTTAAAGATCACTCCAGGGATATCACTCGGTCACCCCACCCCTCCCTCTTTCGAATGGGAGGGGGGGATTCATTGAAACTCTGGTGGAGAGCTTATTTTTATATATACATGAAGCGCTAAACTCGTGTGTGCCATTCAGCGCAAGGAGTAATTGAGGTTCGATCCTCCGTCCGGTCGCGCAATTCTTTCAGCCAGTAGGTTAAGGCTAAATCAGGGTTATTGAAGGTGTTGTTCCCTTCCAGGGGTCAGTGAAGGAAAGACAAGTGAAGAACAAGGTTTTATTGGAACAGTGTTTTTCCCTATTTATTGCCTCATCAGGTCATAACCTGATAAAGCTCTACGCAGAGTGAAATGCTGACCTTGTCTTTGCTTCATTACTGTCAGTAGTACGTCTTATAATAATAATACACCACCCAGGGACCTGGGACAACCCCCCCTCCTCCCTTCCCTCTCTTTCTGCAGCTTAGTGATGTCAACTAGCAACACTTGGCCTCGCTACAGTTACAATATGCACTGATACGAATCTTACCCTCAAGTGTGGGATTTTTTTATATTAAATTTTGCTTATTAGTTTGAAGCATAATCATAAATCTTAACTTCAGGTATATAATTTAGGTTAAGTGTTAAATATTGGCTTAACCTAGAGATTATAAATGTAGAGTTTTTAAATACGGCTTATGAAGATTTACATTTTATAAAACAAAATATTCTAGAGAGCGAATTTCGGGTGTATACGTTTGTATATTTGATTCATAAAAAATGCGCTAAACCTACTGTGGTCATATAACGTTGAAATTTTGACATCGGGAATCTTGGTATGGTGTGAGTTGAGAGTAGTGCGCCTATAATAGTGTGTGTGAAGGTGACTAACTCAACGTCGGGGAGGAAGTGAATGTATGTATAGACTTGTAATAATGTTGATAGAATTACCGGCAGTATGTTAGGTAAAAGGACATGTGCAACTAATGCGACATTTTATTGTGGCTTTGTCAAGCCGTTACTTAATGGCTTGACACAGCTCCTGGAGAGAAACGATACCACAATAATATGTCGCATAGTTGCACGTATGTCCATATCCCTGACATATGTATAGACTTGTCGCTGCCGTCTGTTTTCTCAGATCAAACCTCGTTACATTCTTCAGGCTATATAATAGGCTACCGTTCTTGAGTGAGATCTAAGCTTGTGTATGTGGTGACTGGTGGATTAATTGGGCTTTTTAGACTATCAACTACACAAACGGTCAATAAGGCTGTATAAATCCTGTATATAACTAATCAGGGACTGTAATCTCTTATAACAGGGATGAAAGAAAACTCAGCATATATACATTAAGACAGACACGCATCTCCGTGTATGTAACCTGTATATATTGATTTTAGGGACATTAAATCGAGTAATTGATCATACTCGCTTACACGGCTAATTGTTATGTAGAGATTATATAATGCTTACTTAAACAATACATTATTATTTGAAATTCATATATTTATAATAATAATAATCCAAGGTACTGAGGCTGCTTGTTTCCAAAATTGCATATATGCCAGGGATGGG